>NC_133487.1:1500579-1529384 GCF_025370935.1 Choristoneura fumiferana | reverse complement strand
AGCAAGCCACCAAGTTCAATAATTTATCCCTAATTAATAGATTTCAAATCCGTCCGCCAAATTTACATCATTTAAAAATAAGTCCCTAACAGATCGATCTTTTAGATCTTCTAGATCGTTTTTCGGTTTCGTTATTGCATAGTTAATATATTTATTTAGGTACATAGAAAAATGTTCGTTTTATAGTATAAGATTACTGGCAACACAGCTTTCTGCGCGCACGTACTTAATGAGCACCCTCTTTGGCTGTAAGCGAATACCGTACCTAAGCGTTGTTAGAAAAAGTTAGTTAGTACCTTTTATTGTTTATGGCATGATCCTTTCGTGGAGTTCCTGAGTATCATTTAGGAGAGGCACAGACTGTATGGATTGGCACCTTAGACAGCCAGTGGTTAGATGAAAAAAAACTTTCATGGTGTACGTACTTAGGGTTATTAATGTATGGGTTCTGATACGTTTTCTTTTCGGAGTTGCCTGTTTTTTTGAAGATTCAGGCAATATAAATAATTCAATAACGGTTAAACCTTGACGACCGCATAGCCTAGTGGATATTGACCCTGGCTGTGATGCTGAGGTACCAGGTTCATATCCTGGTGAGGGCAGAAATTTGTGTGATTACTTAATAGATATTGTTTATGAGATGAGTCATTTACGAATGATTATCTTATAGTTAGCCCGTCGTTTTGCTCTGCTAAGTTTGGGGCTATGTAAATCACGCCATGAATTTATTCATTTTATTTTTAATACGTAAAATACTATTAAGCTATAAACGCTGCTTTAGTTGGATAGTGACATAAATAAAAAAAAAATTTTTTTTTTCAGGAGAGTCAAAAAACACGTCAAGGCTCTCCTGAATCTGGTTCAACTAAAGCCAACTACAGTGATGTCTACTATTAGATGTTTGAATAAAAACTATTGTGAGACTAGACTACTACTACTACTAGACTATACACACACAACACACAGAACCAGGTCTCCAGGTTCTCAAGATACAGGCTCAGCCTAGCTCGAGGACCGCCAGATATTTCATTGTTGTATAATTTATGTCTAAATGTTTAAAGCGAATAAATTATTTATATTATAACAATAAAATTATTATTATTATTTTCGAAGGATTGGTTTTTCTCAGCTCTAGGCTGGTATTAACTACATTTACGGGTTATCCACCAAGTAAATGTAGCAAGAGTTGTAGAATAAATATTTTTTAAGAAGATTGCTGAGGGCTATTTTCAGGGTCTAGTTGCATGAACTTTCTCACTATTCTGCATGTATTAAGTATTGCGGCTTTTTGTAAAATTGTGTAAACGTGTGATTTTATGCCTAATAATTTTAAGCTATGGTGTAGGTGGTTTGGGATGACGCCTGTTGTAGATAGGACTATTGGAACTACGTACACTTTCTCCTGTCTCCATAGTCTAGCAACTTCGTCTTTTAGGTCTGCATATTTTGTTATTTTTTCCGTGATTGTCTTTTGTAAATTGTGTGTGTTAGGATTGAGATGTCTATGAGGCATGTAGTTTTGTTTATTTTGTCTATTAATGTGATGTCAGGTCTATTATAGTGGATAGTACGATCTGTGAGTATGGCGCGGTCGTAGTATAATTTGTGTGTTGTATTCTCAAGTACTACCTGTGGTGTGTATTTGTAGTATGGGGTGTGTGTAGTCTGTTTGTGTTAGCGTTGTGCATGCTCCGGTTATGTGTTGTATGGTTTCCGATTGGTTATGACATCTGCGGCATTTGTCGTTTGTGAGTGTTGGATCTTTTATTATATATTTTCGGTAGTTTTTAGTATTTACGATTTGGTCCTGAATTGCAATAATGAAACCTTCAGTTTCTGGGAACAAACTGCCTATTTTTAGCCATGTGTTTGATGCAGGTGTGTCTATGTGTGTTTGTTCTAAGTCACGAGGATGTCGTCCATGAAGTACCTTTTTCTTCCAGTTATTTATCAGTTGTGCTTGTGGGTCATTGCCGTTAATATTTTGCGTGCCAGGTGGTTCGTGTAGGTCATTTTGGACGAGTGTGTTGTGTATATTGCTTGTACGTGATTTGGTGTGAAAGAATGTTTGTAAGCTGTGTATTTGTTTTTTCCAGAGATAATGAATGTTTATCATGCCCCTACCTCCTTCCTGTCTCTTGATAGTCAGTCTTTCTATTGCAGATTTAGGGTGTAAATGGTTATGTTTTGTTAGTGTTGTGCGTGTAGTTCTTTCTATGGCTTCTATATCGGTCTTGGACCATTTTATAACTCCAAATGAGTATGTCAGGATGGGGATGGCGTAAGTGTTTATGGCTTTAATTAAATTTTTGCCAGATAATTGCGATTTGCATATTTTATTTAGGCGGTTTCTGTACTCAGTACTTAATGTATGTTTAGTTATAGTATGGTCCAAGCCCTTTAACTGTTTGTATCCGAGATATTTGTATAGGTCATTTGTTTCCATTGCTGTTATAGTGTTATTGTCGTCTATTGTATAGTTACCTGGTTGGATCTTTCCTTTTACTATGTGTAGTGTTTTACATTTCTCTATGCCAAATTCCATGTTGATGTCGTTGCTGAATGTTGCTGTGATTTCTATTAGCTTCTTCATGTCTTTGTCTGTCTTGGCGTATAATTTTATGTCGTCCATATAAATGAGGTGTGATATACGTGTATCTGTTGGAGTGTTCCTGAAGTTGTATCCAACTCGGCTGTTGTTCAGTAGATGTGATAAGGGGTTGAGGGCGAGACAAAACCACATGGGACTCAAGGAATCGCCTTGATAGATACCTTTCTTAATGGAGATGGTGCGCGTTGTTATTGTGTTATTACCAGCATTTAATTGAAGAGTAGTTTTCCATTGTTTCATTATATTACGTAGAAAGTGAGTTATTTTTGGGTCTATTTTATATATTTCTAATATTTGTAGCAGCCAGGAATGGGGTACGCTATCAAAAGCTTTTTTGTAATCAATATATGTACAGTGTAGGTTTCTATTTTTACTAGTCGCGTGTTTGTGGATGGTGGAGTCAATAATCAGCTGCTCCTTGCATCCCATGTGGCCTCGCCTGCATCCTTTTTGTTCCTCTGATATGATTTTGTTGTGTTCTATGTGACTATTGATTTTTCTAGTTATTGCTGATGTTAATATTTTATATATGGTGGGTAAGCATGTGATTGGTCTGTATTGTGATGGATGTGAGGAATGAGTTGTTTTGGGCAGCATATATGTTATACCGATGGCTATAAATTCTGGTATATTTTGTTTGCCTAATATTATTTCTGTTAAGTTTTTTGCTATGTTTTTGTGTAGTGATGTTAATTTTTTATACCAGTAGTTATGTATTTTATCTATCCCAGGTGATTTCCAATTGTGTAGTTTCACTGTTATATTTGTTATGTCAGTTTCTGTGATCTCCTCAAATGTCATCTCTTCTATTGTATCCCATTTTTCTTTCTGTTTTTATCCAGTCTGCTTGGTCATTATGTTGTTTATTTTCTTCCCATATGCTACCCAAAACGTCTCTAGTTGTGTCTGTGTTGGTATGGATGTGTCTGTGTGAATCTCTGTGTGTTGCGTGTGATTGTGTAGGTTCCTGTAAAATCCTTTTTCATTTGTTGCAAATAAAATATTGTCATTCTTTCGTTTTTATGCTTTCATATACCTTCTAAGTCTATGTACCTTTAGTGCCAGTTTCTGTTTTAATGTATCTAAGTATTCTTCTGGTTTTCTGTTGTCTGCTTCATGTCTAGTGTGTGTAATACTGCTCCTAAATATCTCTTCTACTCTTTTCACTACTTTACGAGACCTATTATTATTTATATATTGGGTGAGTCTACCACAATCTGCCCTGAGTTGTTCAATATCTCTTTCTAGTCTAGCTTGCCATGGAGGTTTGTTTATGTTGTTTTTCTTACTGTGTGGTGTGTGTTCTGTTATCTTGTAGTTTAGCTCTTCGGAGATGACTACAGCGGTGCAGTAAATAAGGGTATGAATATCTATTAGTTGTGTGTCGTCAGAAAGAAATCTATTCATTATGTCGCAGTTAAATAGATGCACTAACTGTGAGAGTTTGTTACTGTATTTTAACTTTGGTAATTTCGGTCTACTACATGGGTTAATTCCAGAGTATTTGGCTATTGCAGAGTGAAATTTATCAAGAATTACTTGAGTGTTCGGTTCAGTTATTGTGTCGGGGTTAACTAACGCTTCTATATCATTTTCTAAAGTTAATGTTATAGTCTCAGTCTGAGTGGACGAGTTGGACATGTGTGATTGTGTGTATAGTGTATGTGTGTCTTGTGTGTGTTGTTGTGCATCATTTTCGGTATGATCGTGCGATGGTATGAGAGCCGTAACGTTTGAATAATTAATTAGATCTACATTATTTAACTGTTTTTGTACTTCGTCTTTCAATTGGGTTAATTCTTGGTCACTTAGATATTTATTTCTAATAATGGCCCGTCTTTGATCGGATACACGTTGTTCACTGACTTTAACAGTGGGATATTGTCGTTGGAAAAGTTCATGCAACTGTTTTCTATAAGTGGTCATGTCTGTCTCTAATTTAGTCTGTCTGTCTCTGATATTGTAGTAGGTGCGCATGATGAATAGGTTAACATCTTTGGTCCAACTCATGCGCACCCTAGGTTTCCCAGCCTTAGTGGACGCAGGCAAAAAGGCATTCGCCTCCTGCGCAACATCTAAGACGGGCGTGGTGCTCTGCGAGAGCCCACGGAGGATATTGGTGATGGTATATAAGATGCTGTCGATGGACTGTATGGCTCTACTGCTGAGTTTATACTGATATCGTCACAGTCAGTCAGTCTGTCATCTGTCTGGTCTGGTACTGATTCATATTCTGCAACAGTTCTCAACTGGGCAGAATTTTGCGAACGTGTCCCCCCAGAATACGTGGGACTGCCTGAGCTAACAAGCTCAGGGCGGGATTCTCCGTCGCGGTTAGCTTCGGTACCCGCCTGGGGTAGATATCTACCGTTTCTTAAGCGCATCGCATTTTTCTGTTTACTATAGCTCCGTTAGCCATTGGTAAGTTGTAGCTAAATAAATAGCTGCCAATGTCCGCCCCTCACGTGATCACAGATGTTCGGATCGGACGTGGAGTTAGGTTTGTGAGGGGCTTATTATTATTATTATTATTATTATTATTAGAACGGACACAGTTATAACAAACAGAAATTTAGACTAAATTTGATATAAAATATTTTTCATCTATTAAACAGATGGCTGCAAATCCTCTCTATTCGGATCTTAATCATTCTATGAGAAAACTATAATAGGCACACGGAGATTGTTCTTTTTCAAAATAATCGACATCATGCGATGTAAATTAAAGCAGGATTATTTTGCAAAAAAAAAAACAAGTGACGTAGTCCTGTTCATAAATAATTAATGCAATGGCCGCCGATCTAGTTCTAACGTGGTATTTGCGTGGACATATACCATGGGAATATGCTAAGATGTGCAAAATAATAATTGACCGAGCGAACGAGATAAATAATTAGAGCGGGAAGTACTTCAACTTATTAATTAGTAGGTAGGATATGACCTTACTTATCGCATTTTACGTCGGTTACGTTTTTTTTCAGAATGCGTATAAGGGTTGCAAACTTAAAAATCTCATATCTATTCGAAACCTTTTCGAAAAACTTGCGATGGAATTGACAAATAGGTACTTTGTTTTTTTTGTCAACACAACAAATTTCTAGAAAAACTTGTCAGATAAACACAAAACTAAAAGAAAACAATGCACTATTACGAGAATGAGATAGCATTGATAATTGATTTTACTATGTACCTAATTTTCTTTTGATTTTTACGTGAAGAGTCATCGATTAGTTTTAGTTTTAGACCGTACCGAAATTAAAAAAAATGTGAAATAAGAGAAAACTTAGTCAGCCAGTAAAACGTCACTGTGAGTCCTAATAAACAAATGTACTCGGAAGCATTGTTTACTTAAGTACTAGGTATTTGAAAACTGTAATGAAAAAAAAATGTATTTTTTTCATGTACTTACTAACATAATGAGGGCTATCGTTTTTTGTCTCACTAGATGGCGCACTGTTGCGTGAGGTTTTTAAGTATGGCTTTCAAAGTCTGTTATTACGGACGTGAAAACCACATTAAAACCGTACCAAAAAATATCGAGCATGCCACAGTGTTGCATAGTCCCCGTTTTGTTCGGAAAAAAGGGAGGACAAAGGTTTCTGAAAGACAAAATTGTCTCCAAACACAGACATTCATTGCCCCGGAACGCATATTTGGCATAATTTCAGATATTGCAAAATATTCACAAAATTATTTTAATTATAAATAAACCCGGGTAGCTCACCCAAAATCTGTGAGATTTGACATTTCGGAGACCTCACGCTACACTAGCGCCTCTAGTGGTGAATTCATACGCGATAGCCCTCATTATGTTTACCGATTTTAAATATTACCAGTGTCTAGTGCATTTTGCTGTTGTACATTAATCACAGAAACTCATTGGTGTCAAACTGGCTCAAGATATTTATTTATTTTATTTTAATCTAAAACGAGTAGGTACAACACTGACCTTACATAGGTCTCGTGAACACGCTTGCGGTAACGACTAACATAAGTACTAACGCTAGATCTAACCGATCGCATCTCCAACTAGTCCAGTCTGCTCCGACGTTATCGGACCGGCTCCCATCATTAACAAACAGGCGGGACGGGACCTCGGCAGCCACACTAAGATATGTATGCATAGGAAAAATTCGTGTCTAGATTCCTGTCCAGCGGTGGTGTAGGGGTTATAGCACGCAGCACGGATTGCTGAGGACCTGGCTTCGATTCCCAGCGCTGGTCTCTTTTTCTGGTTTTTCTGTGCATCCATGTATCAGTTTGTATTTTCGATATGGTTTCACGGGATACCCGTAAAAGTAACAAATTTGGAGTTGAAATAAAAAATACAAAAAGACTCCAGAAAACCAATCATAGCCACACTAAAGCATGATTTCCATCAAACGATTCGCATGGGATCGGATCGGAAAGATGAACGGATGCGGCGACAGCCGAAAGAATCCGATCGAACACGACGACAGGCTAATGGAGCAGCAGGGCTACTACGATACTCGAAACTCGAAGTTCGTGTCATGCGGTCCCTCTGACACTTATACTATTTAATACCAGAGCGAGAGGGACCGCACGACACGAACTTCGAGTTTCGTAGTAGCCCTGCAGAACGCAAGTCACAACACAACATACTTTGGGGTCCATATTAATTCGCATAAATTAATTGTCCTAATTGAAATTGGCATAACGTTATTTCGCATAACTGAATACGCATAATGTAAATGCGCATAATGTGGAATGCCAAACATTACTTTGCATAAGTATAAAAGAGTATAAACATAAAATGATTATTTTTAATTACATTTTAATTTGCATTTGTCAAACAATATAAGTAATAAATAAAATAAATAAATAATAAATATCATGGGACACTTGACACCAATTGACCTTGTCCCAAACTAAGCAAAGCTTGTACTGGGATAATATAGGCAACGGATAAACACACTTATATAGATAAAAACATACTTAAATACATATTAAACATCGAAGACCCGAGAACAAACATTCGTGTTATTCACAAAAATATCTGCCCCGGCCGAGAATCGAACCCGGGACCTCAAGCTTCGTAGTCAGTTTCTCTAACCACTTGGCCATCCGTCGTAAAGTGTTACATTAAGTGAAAAAATATTCCTAAAAATAAAATGATTATTGATTTATTTACTCAATTCAATTAGATCTGAGAAGTGAACTACTATGTAAAAATGTATTATTGGGCTATTATAAAAAAAAACCTAACATCGAAGGCTATAGCGCCTTAGCCTTCTGAACCTAACCTAACCGAGTCGGTTTTGCTTTGAAGTAGCTATGTAATTCACTCGCTTGATAAAATTATGCATAGGTATTCATTTTATAACAGTTTAAGTTATAGTTAATAATGTTATTCGTATTTCAATTATGCGGATTCCTTATTATGCTAAATAAGTGCCGTGAAACAGCAGTGAATGCACTGTTGCGTTTCGGCGTGGAGAGTAAGACAACCGGTGAAATTACTGGCACTTGAGGTATCCCATCTTAGGCCTCTAGGTTGGCAACGCATCTGCAATCCCCCTGGTGTTGCAGGTGTCTATGGGCGGTGGTGATCTCTTATCATCAGGAGACCCACTTGCTCGTTTGCTATCCAGTTGAATAAAAATAAATAAGTGTTATGCTTCTTTATAATTATGCAAGTTCGCTGCTATGCACAATTATGCTATGCCTAATCTGTTATACGAATTCATATTAGGACAATTAATGTTATGCGAAATAAGGGGCCCCACACTTTCGGCTACGATCGCGTGTCACGGAAGACGATCGCGGTGAATCTTCTGCGCGTGCCTTGTAATAATTATAGTCTTTAAATACTGTATTTAAGTAAGTTCATAAAGAACGTAAAAGATCAAAGTTTATCATCAAAGTTTGCCGACCCTCCAAATTTATAAGCGCTTAGCTGCTGCCTGCTTGGCCTATCATTGGAAAATCTAAACCTGACGATACCCAAAGTAAGTGGCTGATGGCTGTAGCTTGGAAAATACCTAAAGCTTTCTATGGGACAGCGGACTTGCTCCCTTCGTAAATAAATGCTCGAGTCCGGATTATAAGTGCTCAGATAAGTGAGAATTATTAAAAACATTGCACTTTATGTCTTCCTTGATGATGTATTCGTGATTATATAATAATATTAATGCTTCTTAGTTTATTTAGACTGATATGTTTTCAGTAACGTGTTAATTCCTAGTATACCTAACTATAATTGGTTCTATGCATGACATTGTTAGTTGCTCAGTTCAGCAAATTAAAAAACGGCAATTGCTCGAATGTCTGTTGTTTATAAGTAGTGCTCAAGTTTTTCAGCCCTAAAAGTGCACTTTCCCAACAGAAAAAAAAACAAAAACCGGCCTGTCGGTTCAGTACGAGTCGGACTCGCGCAAGAAGGGTTCCGAACCATTATCTATCTATAGGTACAACATGAGACATAAGCAAAAAAAAACATAATTGTTTTATGGGAGCCCCCCTTATATATTAATTTATTTTAATTTAATTATTTAAATATGAAGGTTCATGAATACCGCGTTATCAAGCGGTCGGTTTGGTTCCTACCTAACATCAGTGATAGAAATAAAATAAATAGAAACGTTTATTCGCTAATTCGCAAATTACATATTATAAGTACACAAAATAAAACAAGTATAAAATAAATATTAATGCCAGTATTTGCGAAATCGCGAAACGGTCTCAGCTCAGCATAGTGTTGGCCGTAGAGGCCAACGCTGGTCTTCCGCTGAGACCGCTTGGCGACTTCACGGAAGGCGACATAAATTCAAAAAAAAAGAAAAAAAAGAAAAGTAAATCTAAAAAGAAACAAAACAAAAGATGTAGAATAAAAACTTTTTTAATTGAGTGTTCAGATAAATTTTGGAGTTCCCATACATAGGTACAATGACGAGATTTGGAAATGTTAGGTAGAGCCACCAAACTGCCCGCTTGATAACGGGGTCTATCATGAGGTAGAGCCTGGTGATAGACGGGAAGACAGACGGACGGACAGCGAAGTCTTAGTAATAGGATTTTACCCTTTGGGTACGGAACCCTAAAAATAGGTCTAAAGAGCTAGGCAACCACAGCCATGCTGCACGGTAAAAGTAATTAGCAGTTGTAATAGAATCCCATCAGCACTAGGAATGCCTGTCCGAGACAAAAGCGCATAACACAGGCATTTTGCGACCATTAGAGCTGACGAATCGCAAGCGCACACATTTGTGGTGTAAATAGTTTTCGTGTGAAGTGTCTTGAAATGCCATGAGTTCTATCGGTTAGGTAGTTCTTGCGAATTATTTTTGCAGTGTCTAGTCTGGACTGATTTTATGTTCTAGCTAGGCAGTGCTACAATAAACGGTGTACTGCCGCTTCGGCAATATATTTTTCGCCAAATTTCACTTCCCAAAAAACTTATCGCAGTAGTTTCATTTCCCAAACGAATCTTTAGCATTATTAACATTTCGCATTTTATTAATTTGGTCAAATTATCATTTGACATAATTTTACATTGTCAAGTTTTATTATGACAAACAATAATTAAGCCAACATTTCAATTTTTGCTAATATTATTATTCCAAAAAAATGTTTGTTCAAAATTACACTTTGCACACGAACCAACCACAGAAACGAACTGCTACCAAAAAAGTAGGTTATTATGCCATGCAATATTTTGGGAAGAATGCTTATGCCAAACGATACATTTGACTACATAATACTTGGTATTATGAAACATGACTAAGTAATTATTCTTGAAACAATAATTTGCCAAAAAAAATTACTAACTGTAAATTTGCAATAAGTTGTTTTAGCAAATGATAATTTGAGTAAACTATTTTGGGATGTGATACTTTCGGAAAAGTTTTTTGCCCATACATTATAGTTATCCACAATAAACTTATTTTTAGGTTTTATCTCGAATAATTGTACAAATAGCATTATGATTACTTCTTTCCTCTGATTGCCTATATTCGGCTTTATTTGATCATATTAGTATATAAAAATCCAACAAACACCGATAGCTACGTACTTACAGACAACAAATATGTATTTATTATGCAGCTCCTTCACCTCCACACTGTATGTTGTGCTTTAGTTCATGATATGGACCTCCGCAAAGTAACGCCTGATTCAAATTTTAGCTGTAGCACCAATAGAAATATATATACTCGAGTCCAAAATTAAATAGGCAAACTAGATTGACAACTCATAATGTTACCAGACATAGCAAAAATAATAGGCATAGGAATATGTCGATACAGTCGATATAACCGTAGATGCGGAATGAAAGTGTTTGTCACCTTTTGGACTTTATTTTCATAGCTTTAGGCCTGAAAACGACAAAAAGGATAACAACAAATAATAAAGTAACAAAAATTTCACAATAACAAAAATAGTTCCAAGCAAGTCGATGGCAGTTAAGTCGAATGACATATTATATGCAATATCAATAAAACAAAATGACGGATGACGTCCTTCCTAATGTTCAACATTTTTAAAAATCATCGATATTACAGTACTTGTTGTAACTATGGCAACATTTGTGTGTAATGAACTGTCAAGTTAGTGCGCCTAATTCTGGACCCAAGTATAGGCAAGTACCTAATGTACATACATCAGTATAAATTTCAGCTGTCTATCTATCTAGTACGGTTCTTGAGATAAGTACAGCCCCCTATGACGGACAGACAGACAGACGGACAGCGTAGCGACATTAATAGGATTCTGTTTATCATCCTTCGGATACGGAACCCTAAAAAGGATCATACTAACAAGTTGCTCGGGGTACCTACAAGAGTAAACCTCTTTTAGACGGTGCGAGGTAGGTATTTCGTGCGAGTTTTTATTTACAATGCGGGGCATCGCAGTTTTTGATTTATTAATGACCCATCATTATAGTTATTGAGGACTTTATTTACATGGAAAAGAAAAGTGTGAATTACAATTAAATTAAAATAAAACTAGCTTAGTTTTATTTATGGTTATTTTATCTTATTGCGGGTACTCTTAATAGTTTTCCTATCCAACAGAAATAATATAAAAAACCTAAACTTAATATATAGGTACCTAAGCACATAAAAAAAAAAAACAAACAAAAAAAATTAAAAAAAAAACAAATGTTTAAGCCAGAAAATCATAAGTAACTTAAATATACTGGAATCCTAGCTTTTTGCCTATTTATTTTCTAAATAATTAATTTCTTCACTGTTTCATATGGACGAACGGTTTTTTTTTCTGAAACTACTTAAATTATTTAGAACACTAAGGAGCTGTTTCACCATCCATTGATTAGTGTTAACTGACGGTTAAATGTGATGCCGTCTCCGGCGTCTATTCGAACAAAAGAAATAGAGACGGCATCACATTTATGGGCCAATCAACTTTTTTACCCACACTAATCTGTCCGCGACTTTTTTCAAACAATTGCAGATTTTTATAAGTACTTAAACATGTTTTTTTCTGTAATTTAATAGATGGTGTACTTACATGAATACATGCCATCCTACGTAAGTTCAACCTATTAAACCGTGAAATATCTTGTTGGAAGTACGATTTTTTGGTAACGCCAGAGACAATTTTGGTAACGCCGGAGACGCCCAAAGTGTCAGAAAATAGTTGATTGGCCGCCAGTTAACTAATCAATGGATGGTGAAACAGCCCCCAAAATCGGGAAGTAAAAGTTTTTGAAGTTTGATAGACGCCAATGTATACGCCCTGCGCGATAGTTCTCGCTAAATTAACGTGAAGACTATATATTTGAAACATACAGTTAGTACACTAGTATAAGTACATTAGGCGCATTGTCAGCAGATTTCATTGTCGATTCCGTGAGAAAGAAATAACGGCCACATAATTTCTGGGCACACTGCAACCTGATTCTCAAGTCATCAGTTTAGATCTAAAAAAATATTATTAGAGATGACAACAATAGGGAATGTGCAAGCATTTTTTTATTTATAACTTACTAGCTTTTAGCCCTCTTGTTCTGAGAGGAGGCCTGTGCCCAGCAGTGCGATATATAGGCTGGGATGATGAACTAGCTTTTAACCGCGGCTTCGCACGCGTAAACTATTCGATCTGGTTATAGCTGGCTAGTTATAATTGAAATTTCGGCATTTTACGAAATTCCCCTACGAATTTCCTAAATATCTTGGTCTTCATTGAGGTTGTGTTAAGAACAAGTGTCCAAAATTTCAAGACCCTAAACCCAGCGGTTGTTATTCCAAAATTTTATCCCTATCCCGTGGGAATATCGGGATAAAAAGTGCCCTATCTCTTATTGCAGAGGTCCAGCTACATACCAAATGTCATGTAGCTAAGCCCAGCGATTGTTATAATGTTATTTCGAAATTTTATCCCTAACCCGTGGGTATATCAGGACAAAAGGTATAGTATGTCTAAATCCAGGTTATATACTAACATTTTGCCAAATTTCATCGAAATCCGCCTAGCCGTTTCAGCGTGAAGAAGTAACAAACATACTCACTCACAAACTTTGGCATTTATAATATTAGGACTAGTGTTCTCCCGCGGCGTCGCGCGTAAACCATTCAATCCGGTAGTTGTATTGAAATTCCGGGTTTTTACTAAATTCCCTAAAAAGCCGTGGTGGCCTAGTGGTTTCACCTATAGCCTCTCAAGCAGAGGATCGTGGATTCAAACCTCGGCCAACACCTCTGAGTTTTTCGAAATTCATGTGCGGAATTACATTTGAAATTTACCACGAGCTTTACCGTGAAGGAAAACGAGAGGAAACCTGCACAAACCTGCGAAGCAATTCAATGGTGTGTGTGAAGTTGCCAATCCGTACTGGGCCCACGTGGGAACTACGGCCCGAGCCATCTCATTCTCTAGTCTCATGACTAAATTCCCCACGAATACCTATTACACTTATAGTTAGACTTAATTAAATTTTTCTTATAGTTAAGACATCCGTGCCAAATTTCAAGGCACTTACCCTTGCGGTTACCTACGAGGTTTTTACCCCGATTCCATGGGTATAATAAGATCGGGATAAAAAGTAAGTAGCATATTATATGTTGTTCTTAGATCTCCAACTATCTACATAACATACCAATCATCATTATCATCATCAGCCAGAAGACATTTACTGTTACAAAGGCCTCCGCCTTTAGAGCGCCACAGTGAACAACAATAACTCGCCACTTGCATCCACCGGTTGCCCGCAACTTTCGAGATGTCGTCAGTCCACCTAGTGGGACGCCTGCCAACGCTCTTCCAGTTCGTGATGCCCCTCGAGGATTTTTATCCCTTCTTTTTAGAGTAGATGTGAAATATGATACTACTTTCATAGTACGTAGCGATTGCTCAAATAATTTAAACACCTTTATCATTTGAATACATCTTATCACGTCTTGTACAATTAACTACATAACGTAACAAACCAAAAGTTGGAAAACCCCGACTTTGTCACTTCAAAGTTCGATATCTCAAAAACGGCTAAACCTTTTGATTAAACATGTCTAAGGACCATCGCTAGAAAACGTGATTTCGAGAAAAACCGCTTTAAAATCGTTCTACCCGTTTAAGAGCTACGGTGCCACAGACACACATAGCGGTCAAACATAACACCCCTCTCTTTGCGTCGGGGGTTAACAAACATCGATGTGGCTAAACTTATAAAAACACGTACTCGTATACCCAATACGGCTTTATTCACTTAATATTAGGTTCGTGTATTGGTGTTAAAAATCCTGTGTGTGTATTTAACTCACATTAAAAAGAAAACATTTATTCGCAACAAAAAAAAATGGGAAGAATGGATAAAAATAAAAATAAAATAGAAGGCTACTAATTACTAATACAATAGGTACTAGGGGAAAAACAATGAAATGAAATGAAGTTAAAAAAAAATGTTTTTAGAGACGATGACTTGTTCTTGTGACTTAACTTTCATGCAAAACTTAAATTATTTTTTCGAATTAAATTATTAACTCACATAAAATATTCTCGTCACTGTCCCAATAAATGGGATCTTTAATCTTACTTACCTATGTCATTAGCAATAGAGATGACAGCAGGGTGTCGTCTTAAGATTGTTTTTTGGAATCTTTTTGTATTTTTTATTTCAATTCCAAATTTTTACTTTTACGGTCATCCCGTAAAACCGAAATTGTTAATTTGATTGCATAGAAACGATATCTCTTGTCCGGGTGAGCGGTTAGTTCCAAAGGAATGCCGAAAAAAGTTTGAGGGCTTACGGCATAGATGTCGCTAGCGTCGCTGCTTAAGTGACTAAGTAAGAAACACAAGCTGAGATATGAGGTGCATAGGGAAATTCGTGTTGGTACCGTTGACCATCAGTGGTGTAGCGGTATAGCACGGTGTACGGATTACCGAGGACCTGGGTTCGATTCCCAGTGATGGTCTTATTTTTCTGTTTTTTCTGTGCATCTATATTTCAGTTTGTATTTACAATTTAGGGTGTCGTCTATTGGGTATTAGCATGTCGAGCACGCGGACCTGGACCTGGACCTGGACCTGTTACATATTTTGGTAAGTTTACCATGACAGTACCTACTACATGTCCTGCCTGGTCTTATTTAAATTCCCACAGAAAACATACTGTATCAATAACGAGCACAGCATACACCTTTGTCCGTCTAATTCGACACAGCGCAGTGTGGCGGCCGCCTTAGCTCTGTGTACTTAGGACGCGCACACATGCGCCCGCGCACGCACACAGACGCGCCGCGGGCAACGTCCCCGGCCCTGTGGATCAAAGTTATGTTTTATTTATACTTTCTTAGCGCACGCCTTGGAATCAGAAGGTGGCTAGTGGAATTAGTTTGTCGGGAAAAAGGTCTTTAAAGAATAAAAGTCGGTTAAAAAAAACTAAGTAACATAAAGAAGAAATTACACAATAGTTATTTGTATCACAAGGGAGCAAAATGGCATATTTACGGCGAGGGCGTACATTGAATCCAGAATTTTGCTCCCGAGTGGCTCATACAACTTTTCACACCGAACAATAAGAAACTTGAAAAAAAAAACTAAATATAATTAAAAAACAACCAGCATAGAAAATGGCGTGGCTTTCTAATTATCAACTTCAAAAAATGGCATTTGCAATAAAACACTTAGAAAACCCTTGAACAGAAAAGTTGCACTTTGCTCCCTCTCGACAGGGAGGAAAAGTTACTTTTCTGAAGGAGAGGTGTGAAAAAATATTATATAACTTAAAAAAAGAAGAAATTAGATAGGCAACTAAATTAAAACTAAAATAAAAACTAGCTCCTCAATTCTAAAGCGTTTCCTCGTTTTTCTTAATATTTTTCCTGTTTTCGAATAATTAGAATTTAAAATAGCTTTTCTGGCTGCTAAACAATATTAGACTAGTGCTTATTTGGAGCCCAACTAGCTAAGTAGTTTAGCGAAACAAAAAACCGGCCAAGTGCGAGTCGGACACGCGCACCGAGGGTTTCGTACAAATTTCCCACCTCTAAAACAACACTGACGTAAATGCAAATTTTAACTTTTCGAGATAAACTCAAAAAACCTTATTTCGATGTACCTTTTATTTTTTATGCATTATTATAATAATACCAGTTTATTATTTTACTGATTTATTATAATTGTTTTTTTTTTCAGAATAAAAAAAATATTTAAAAATATAAACTTATAGAAAATACAATCATATACCTAAGAGCTAAATACTACTAAATAATAAATCTACTAGCTAACTTATATAATATTTTTATATTATAACAAAGACCGCCTCGAATCGTGCCTGGCGCAAAGGTGCCCAACACGCTTGCCGCGTTGACGCGTTGAACGGCGATAGATAGCCTTTGCATCAAGAACGACTCGGAGCGAGAGTCTAATCCCCGGTCCCGCAGCCGGCGTCCTACCTCTTTAAAAAACAACAGCCTCCGAGCACCAACAACAGGACGTCTCCACCGCAAGCGCAACAAATATGTAATTGTAGATTTTTGGCCGTTAATTATTTTTTGGGAAAATTGCAATTACGTCATTGTTGTTTTAGGGGTGTGATAGGTAGTATCTGTCATTATCTAGTGCTAGCAGAGCCCCACACCTAACCAAAATGTATGTAGTATCGGGACATTTTAGATGGTTACTGACAAAGACAGACGAATATAAAAGAATAAGATTTTCAGGGAATAAGTATAGGGAAGAATAAGTCTTATTGGGTTTGCTGTAACAAAAGTTTCTAAGACAACAGAAAATACCATATAGAAAGCCTTAAATGCACTTTAAGTATAACAAAAGTACCTACGGCACACGTTCGAGTATTCCCCACGTTTATTTATGCCCTAAGGTGCAAACCTAAAGAACTAGACTTGCAGGTGGTAAGACCTTGTGCAAGGTCCGCCCGGATTGCTACCACCATCTTGCTCGCTAATCCTGCCGTGAAGCAGCAGTGCTTGCACTGTTGTGTTTCGGCGTGGAGAGTAAGACAGCCGGTGAAATTACTGGCACTTGAGGTATCCCATCTTAGGCCTTTAGGTTGGCAAGGCATCTGCAATACCCCTGGTGTTGCAAATGTTTATGGGCGGTGGTGATCTCGTACCATCAGTAGACCCGCTTGCTCGTTTTCCATCCAGTAGAATAAAAAAAAACTAGAATTAAAAGTGACAACTATTGGGACAGTGACGAGCACTCGTACGTAGCTTCTAAAATCTGCTTTTCGCATTCTTAAATTACTACACAAAAACCATTATTGCCATCAACCTTGCGAATGAAACACCAAAAATTCCAATAAGAATACTTTCCATTTCAGAATCCCAAATTATTTCGTAAAAAAATCTCATTTCACTTATTGCTTTTTCTTTCAAATTGTCGACATTAGGACCCTCCGCGCCTGTGTGTATGCGTGTGTGTGTGTGCGCCTGCGCAGGTAAAGGGCAACACACACAGAGAGCGGGCGCGGGTCGGGTCGTGTCCGCCGCGGGAGCCGCGCGGTTCGTTGTATTCACACAGAGCGCGGGTCGGACCCGCGACGGGCCCGCGGCGGCTATCAATGTTGCCAGTTTAGTGACTTTATCCCTAGAAGTGACGGCTTTTGCTTAAATATTAGCGACCAAAAAAAAGTTTTGGCTAAAAAAATGGTTTATCTGGCGACTTTTGGAGTACAAATGAAAACAGTTGTAGAACCAATAATAAGGATAAGAATAATTTTATTTTCTCAAACATGTTAGGAAATGTATGCGTTAATGTCACGAAATGGAGACATGAAGTTTCTCATTTATGGCTCCTTACCACCTCCCTACACAACTTCTTGGCCTAGGCCATGAACTATGTATGAAAATCCATTATTGTCCGCTGCTCTAACAGCCAACCACCACTACTCTATAAGCATTTGCGATACTGCGATGCGATACGATGCGAAGCGATGCGATGCGATGCGATGCGATGCGATACGAAGAGATGCGATACGATGCGATGCGAAGCGATGCGAAGCGATGCGAAGCGAAGCGATGCGAAGCGATGCGAAGCGATGCGAAGCGATGCGAAGCGATGCGAAGCGAAGCGATGCGAAGCGATGCGAAGCGAAGCGATGCGAAGCGATGCGAAGCGATGCGAAGCGATGCGAAGCGATGCGAAGCGATGCGATGCGATGCGATGCGATGCGATGCGATGCGATGAGAAGCGATGCGATGCGATACGATGCGATGCGATGCGATGCGAAGCGATGCGATGCGATGCGAAGCGATGCGATGCGATGCGAAGATGCGATGCGATGCGAAGCGATGCGATGCGATGCGAAGAGATGCGATGCGATGCGAAGCGATGCGATGCGATGCGAAGCGAAGCGATGCGATGCGATGGATGGATGGATGGATTTATGGATGGATGGATGAAATATTTCCTCACATTGTTTGAGAAAAGCACTATACAAGCCTCGGCCAGAACAGGGATTGCTGAACTCGTCCCTTACTTCATGGCCTCTGCAGTAATGTACTATTTGTAATAAAGTTACACTATCTACGTAAACTTATAATGGATACATTTTTGTCAACTCGACACAGAATTATACAGTGCCGCGAGATATATGTGGTTAACAAAAAAATAAAACCGACTCCAAACAAATAAAAAAAAATAACAATAAATGGAACCGACTACAAAACCCTTCAAAATATTTTCCTAGGTGTACCTACTAGCTCGAAGTCGGTGCCTCAGCACGAGCCAGCATAATCGAAATAAAAAAAAACCGACACGCTCTTGGCCGGTTTTTGTTTATTACTTCATCACGTCTAAACCACTGAACCGATTTAGATGAAATTTGGTATACATATAGTTGTAGTCACAGAGATGGACATAGGATAGTTTTATCCCGGAAAATTTGTATAGTTTCTGCGGGATACATTGTTCAGCGATTTTGACGTGATGATGATGGCTGATGAAGTAATAAAGAAACAGACTTACAAACTTTCGCATTCATAATATTAGTGGGATGGGATTAAAAGTAAGTGTTTTTTATATTATGTATTTTGTTGTATTTTGTTGTTCGACAGTCAACGTCATAAATAAGTGATCACTTTTTAGGTATAGGTACCTTGTCGCTTTCAGTCGTTACACAATTTCGTATGGCTTATCAAAATTGACGTTAAAGTGCCAAGGTACAAAAGTGATTTAATTACCGGATTCCTATGGTTACCTTCCAGCTCCATCATCAGATCAGCTTCATGACATAATAATAATGCATTGTCATCCGATTAACACATGCATGCTAAATTTCAGCTCAATCGGATGCCGGCAAGTGGGTCAAATTTAACTTACAAGTTTTTGGTAAAAAAAAAAAACATTTTTAAAAAAAGCTTTTTTTGTTGACTGTACTTTTTGTTGACAGTACTTGCAACCACACAAACTACATTTGCATACCAAATTTCAAGTCGATGCTATTAATCGTTGAAGAGTTCCGTGCTGCGGAGATGATCCTGGCTGGACTACCAGGATGTCACTACCAGATTATTGTATTGTTACACAATTTACATAAGTATTCCAAATTTCAAGTCAATCTGACTACTGGAAGTGGTCAAAATATACTTGCAGAATTTGACTACAGACGGACAGACAGACAACGGGACAGGTGAAACTAAATAAAAGGTTGTAAAAAGTAGCCTTTATGTTATTCCAGCTATCTACGTACCAAATGTCATTGAAATGCTGTTTTAGTGTGAAGGAGTAACAAACAAACACACACACACACACACACACACACACACACGCACACAAACTTTCGCATTTATAATATTTACTTATATATAGTACTTGTCAATTTAATTAGCTGTACATGGCTGACAATTATATTTTTATTAGAAAGTTAACAGTGTGGATTTTACTTTATTATTTAAATTTATGTAATGGTTAAGTTACAGAAATAGCGTATCTTTAACTTCCCTTAAAAAAAAAGCCTTTGTGCCGGTAGCCCAGTAACACACTGTAGATAGGCAATGCTAATATATCAATACTGTGGAGTCAAAGTTATCGATACTATCAAAAATTCGATATATCGTTGCAACCCTACCTGTCAAAGGACGCCGCGTGCGAAGGTAAAGCCATAAATCGCACGCGGCATCCTTTGACAGAGGCGGCGCGTGTCAAAGCGGCGGCGCGATACAAACACCGGCCATTTGCCGCTCGGCACGGCTGCCAAATTAGGGGTTTTCCCCTCAAATTTAGGGGGTAAATAACTGGGATGGGGTATTTTTAAGGATTGTTGGGAAGTTTTGCTTTTTATATTTATTTTGTATTTCTTATATTTCACATTATTTCTTGATAAAAAAAATAAAAATATCGGTTCCATATGGGTATCAAATGAAAGGGCTCGAAAAATAGAATCTTTACACGAAAAAAAATCAAATCCAATGTCGCTGCCATCACAAAAGCAACGTTAATCAATAAATATGTAATCGTCTGGACCATAGTTCATACGCAATAAATTTTATTTTATTTCATTTTAATTGTGCAACTAAATGGGTCCCTAGTGACGGATACCGTAATAGAGGCAGACCGAAGAGGAGATGGAGGGACGACTTAGATGCCTATAATGTGGGATGGCGGGAGCTCGCATTTGATAGGCAGGAGTGGAGCAAGAGAGGAGAGGCCTTTGCCCAGCAGTGGGACATAAAAATAGGCTAAAAAAAAAAAAATTGTGCAACTATAGTTACTCAAACGATATCTGATGATGATGACATTTCTAACCTTCACTAGTGTTTTCCGGGCGTAGCAACCCTAGCTCTACACGAGCCGCGTGTGAGTGAACACGAGTTATGCGATAGACAGAGAAGTATAAAGTAGGCACGATTCTTATGCCAAAACGTCACTTTTGTAGGGTAGTGAGGCTTCTGTACTTGAACTATTACTTATTTTGTGGTTCCGTAGCCTAAATGGCAAAAACGGAACCCGTATAGTTTCGCCATGTCTGTCTGTGTCCATCCGCGGCTTTGCTCAGGGACTATCAATGCTAGATAGAAAGCTGTAATTTTGCACGGATATATAATGAAAACTATCCCGACAAAATGATACTTGTACAATGAAATTTAAAAAAAAAAAAACATTTTGTGGGTACCTGCCATAGACGTAAAGTAGAGATTTTTTGTATGTAAGTAAGCCGGTGGGTGGAAAATTTAAAAAAAAAACTGGATGGTAAGTATATCAAACTTACAATCCTGCCTGATGTCATTATACGACATGTTGCTGTGTGTGTAATCATTCACTTCAATTCTTGTGGCACTACCTATACTAACATGTTTTAGGGGGATTTCCAATTAATTATAGCAATTTTAGGGGTTTTTAACTTAAGTTTTAGGGATAAATATTTTTGAGAGTTGGTAACTCTGCGCTCGGCTCGCGCTGTTTGTGACGACGGGCGACGGGCGCGGCCCGCGCACGACCCGCGCCCGCGCCCGCGTTCTGTGTGAAGGCGTCCATATACCGCCATGCAAATACGCCCGTCGCGGGCCCGCGCACGACCCGCGCCCGCTCTCTGTGTGTGTTGCCCTTAAGCGGGATCGTCTGATGCACGACGCGTAGGGTGCGTTCATGTTGGAATAGTGTTAGAATTTGTAGGATCTTAGTAGATTTTTTAACCCGTAAGAGGCGTGTTTGAGTTCGATGCCAGTCTGTGGCATCGTAGCTTTGAAACGGATCGACCGATTTCCATGCAGTTTTTATGTGAAAGCTAGCTTTATTTCAGTGGTTCTTAGCCAAGTTTCATTAAAATTGGTTAAGTCATTTAGACATTGAACTGTAAAATGACAATATTTTGGTTTATCAACTTTTTTAAGTTAATTAATATTACTTTATACTACGAAGTGCAAAATTCGATATTCGTATCTTGCCGTCCCGCTGGCGCTTATATTATTTAAAACGAGAGTGAGAGGGACGGTACGAGCAAGTGCGAAGGGCGAACGATGCGTTTCTATTTCAGCTTAGACAAAATGCTTTTGTATGTTCGGTTGTCTGTCCTTCTCTATTAGGTCGGTTTTCTCAAGCTTTATTTATTTAAAATTTTATAAAACCCGTTGCCAAGCATAACGAGCCATACTGCATGCTGAGTTCTGCATGTTAACATTATATGTGTCGCACAAGCGTAGCTGAGGCACGGATTATAGCAGAAAAGCAAGGTAAATGAGTGTGCTCTATATGGATGGACTCCACAAGATAACGCCTTGATCATTTAATCGCCTATTCGCCTAAGACGATGTCAATAATTCACAAAGCCGTTATAACAGTAGGTGTATATACTTGCTTATTTATTTCCACAACACAACCTCAATGAAGATGACGATATCAATTTTGGGATTTTGTAAAATCCCGGAATTTCAATTGTAACTACCAGATCGAATACGCGAAGCTGCGGGTATACTAGTAAATAAATATACAAGATTTGAATGAGGATTTTGTGAAAATTTACTTGGCGCTAGAATCGTGAAGAATTTGTTCGATTATTTTCCCATAATCATTTTTTCTTTGCAGAAAAATTTATTTTCGCCATTTTGCTCGAATTTTATTTTTACAAGCTTGTTTTTTTCATGAAGCTTATTTTCACATTCGCGTTCTTTTTGTGTCGCATTTTTACCCAGTCGCGTTTTTGCCCAATCCCAATCGGTACAGAAACAGTCTCGACGGAGCTCCGCTCGCGCGGAGCTCTTATTCTGGGTGGTTTTGGCCCTTCGGGCCGATGCAAAACTAACATAACCTAAACCTACCTATGAGCCGTTAAGCCTTGGTGGTGTTTCCCACCGAGTCTTATGTACCCCATAAGACTCGGTGGGAAACAGGAGCTCTGTGATACCAAGGCTCCATCGACACTGTTTCTGTATCGATTGGGATTGGGGAAAAATGCGACTGGAAAAAAATGCGACACAGAAAAAACGCGAATGTGAAAATAAGCTTCATTAAAAAAGCAGATTTGGAAATATTCGTGTACCTTCGTGTGCCTTCGTGTAAAAACGTGAAAATAAATTTTGCTGCAAAGAAAAAATGATTATGGGAAAATAATCTAACAAGTCCGCCAATCGTAGCAAGACTGTAATCTCAAACAGACCTCACGTCACGATACTAACGCCATCTAGCGATATTTCGTGTGTCAAGAACTCATGGAATATTGAGGAAGGTTTTCGGGGGGCGAAAAATCGATCTAGTTTGGTCTTATCTTTGGGAAAATGCGTGTTTTCGTTTTTCCCAGTTTCCTTATCGCACTGTAGCAATATTTCGTCCCTATACTTGGTTTGGATAGGTATTTAACTAAATGTAAACAAAACAACGTCAATTGATGTCTTAAATATGAAATGATGTCTTATGGGTGTTTAATATGTATTTAAGTATGTATCTATATCTATATAATTATATTTATCCGTTGCTTAGTACCCATAACACAAGCTTTGCTAAGCTTACTTTGGGACTAGGTCAATTGGTGTGAATTGTCCCGTGATATTTATTTATTTATTTATTTATTTAAATATTGAAATTCACCCATTACGAGTAAAGTATCTAACCATTTACATATCTGTACTGAAATACACTAGTCTAGTTTGTATTACAATGACAGATAAGTAAAATGTTTAAAGTCCTTGAATGTACCAAATCTGGCAGCTGAAGTTTGTTTAATATATACCTATCCAAACCAAGTATAGTTGCAACCTACGAACTAGCTGTTCCCGTAAGACCAAATAATTTTTTGAACATAAATATTGTCAACTTTTCTCGATTGCCATTAGGTACATAACATAGTTTAAAATTCTGATACTTTGACTTACTTAAGCGGCTATAGTTCTGTAGTTAGGGTTGTCATAAATATTAAAAACTAATACCGGACTGTTTAGTTCTGGGCCGGCGGGGCTCATCGGTTTGATTCGGAGCATCACTTTCTAGGGCTTTCAGGTGTCTGGCAACACTGCGCTGCATGGCAAGGTAACCAGTCATAACATTTTGATATCATCAAAAAACTACAATTAGCGTTAAAAAAAACTGGCCGAAATCGCAAGAAATTAATTAGAGAAAAAAAAAGAAAGGGGTGCGCGGCCGCCGACGCTGACGTAATATTTTCTGTGGAGATCCTGCGCAGTGCGCGCCCGGCGGCCGCGCGGCTTGCCCGCTGCGCAAGACACTACACACAGACACACACACATTGTGCTAGACTTAAATTAAACTATCACATAAAACTTCATAACCTCAATGAATTTTTCCAGCAAATTGTAACCAAATACCTGTAAGAGACGAGCTGAATTCGAGCGCAGTCTTTCAAATTTCGAATTAGGAATGCCGCTGGCTGTTTAGTTCAAATTGGTCGATGCGTTCTTGTTTCGAAATTTTGTATTTCGAATTTCAGTAACTGATTTGTTCTTGGAATATTTTTGATAGAAATTTGTTAAAGATTATGTTTGTTTTTAAGATTCTTATTAGAAATTTCACACAAACACTAACTCTTACAAGTTTAACATAACCTCACTGAGCACGTGTGTCCGCGATCTTGGAGGGAAGCTGTGAGTATATTTTTTTTACCTGAAACTTTTTTAACTAATTATATTCTAATGCTCTTGAGTACATCAGATTTCTTTGTAACAGACTTGAGTCCTAGTTAATTTGTCAATTTGTTACAGTCAACTTTTTTGAAATTAAAGATAAGTACATACTTACTTACTTACTGGTACTTCTGAGATTTATTTTTATTTATAAACATTCCAATTAGAATCTTCTTGGACACTACGAACTTTTTTTATTTCTTTTTTTGAACTCATGATGTTTTCTAGTGCATGCGAAACTTTTCTTTCGTGTTTTTTATGTTGCATGCACTTACATGAATCAGGTCATTTCATTAATGTCCACGAAAATCCAAGGGGAGGATAATTAGTCACGCTGACATGATCCACTTCCAAACTCAAAAATAGAAATAACTAATTGTAACATTTTATGAAAAGCTTTTAGATAGACGTTCATTGAAAGAGTAGATTTATGAAATAACTTTATTTAAGTTTTAGTGACTTTTATTTTATTTTATTTAATTATTAGAAATTATTAGAAAATATGAGGCACGTATTTTTTCTTTTATCAATAAAGAAACTTGACAAAGATAAACCGCGTCAAAGTACGGGAGTGGGGGCCCGAGCGACACTTTTTAGCACGGCGTGACGTCACACGGAACATTAACTGGCAGGGTTTCTTAAATTTTGCAGTTACGGACCACTTTCACAATTTAAACAATCCCACGGACCCTTGTCAAAAAATATTTTCGGAAATTTCCTAATAAATATTTTAACAGACTGACCTACTGCGGGCGGACCCCCGATACACATGCTACAGACCCCCAAGGGGTCCCCACTTTAAGAAACCTGCTATAGAGGTTTCATTATTTTTTTTATTTAATTTACAAAAGAAAAACTAGGCATATGCCCAATATTTTATTCATCTAACTGACAGATTAATTCGTTTTTATTTTAGGAAACTAGCGCAATATTTTTTTTTCACATTGTTTAATAACAATATTTTTAGGTACTTGCAGTATTTTATCGAACATTATACGAGTATACCGATTAATTAGCGTCTCGCCTGTCCCCAGTCTAAGTACGGGAAGTTGTGGCTATTGAGGGGACCAAATAAATCGCGATCACGTTGAATATACTAATGCTTTTACTTACACACTTTTATAAGTCTTATTTCCTCTTCCATTCCACCCACAACACAAGGGGTAACACAGGTGCGCTGCCGGCCCTTTGAGAGACTGATCTTTTTTGTAATTAACAAACTATGGATCGCCACCGGTCTGAAACTAAGATATTTTATTTTGTTTATTAAAATTGAAACGCGTTTACGTTTTTTTTAAGCTTTATGACTTGTTTATTATTACTGCCTGAATATCTCTAATACTTACTTCTATTTTACACATTCTCAAAAGTACTATATAAGTTCAAACCTACATTGCACATCACTTTAGTTCAATAATGAGGCCAGACCACACATACAAAACTTAATCTATATCATCTCAGACGTTATTTCTGCACCTGCACAAACTTTGTCTTGTATAATATTAATATGATAGGGTGTGCGTGCTTATAATCCAATCGTTCCAAGTTCTATTGGGTAGGTAGATAGATCGCTATTTCTTAAAGATAAATATTAGTAAAAACTAATATTAAATCTTGCATGGTGCCAAGAGCGAGTCGGATTCCCGCACTGAGAGTTCCGTAAAATTTTTTAGGTATCATAAATATCCAGTGTTAGCAGAAGTCCACTCAGAAGCAAGATTTACGCAATGAGGGTCATTTTTAAGGGGGGAGGTTATCAATTCGGTTGTATTTCTTTTAGATGACTACTGACCGACATAGACAAGCAGACGTAAAAGATTAGGATTTTCGGACTTTTCTTACTGGTTGTGCACTAAGAGCTTACTTCAAACCATAGCACCTGGGCGACCGAGCTTCACTCGAGCTAAAACTCGTTAGTAAGCCTCTCCCAGAGATAAGACCAAGCTAGATCGATTTGTCTCTCTGTTTGCTAGATTAGATTTCAAGTTTTTAGGACAATCGGAAGTATCGGTTACGGCATTTTGTATGGAAACACCTTTTTTGATGACTGTATTTTTGATTGCGTCGATTTGAAACTTCGAAAAGTTTGATTTTTTCAGTGCTTCAAAGAGTACTTGATTTTATTTCAAACTTAATATATCCGCATTTTTGGGATAAGCTTTTTGACAGACGAAATGACAAAGAGAGATAGCAAAATGATCTTAAGGGTTCCGTTTGTTTTCCTTTTGAGGTAGATACGGAATGTTAAAAAATATGTCGTAGCAAAATAATATTTAAACTTTTGCCACTAATATTAAAGAAAAGAATAATAACAAATAACGTGGATAGCACGCCAATGTCATGAATTCAACTACCTGTTACGCGTGACTTCCACAGCGAAGGATTCGTTTATCATCCATTTCTGTGTTGTCCATGGGGTGGGACCAAGCAACGGATAAATATAATTATATAGATATAGATACATACTTAAATACATATTAAACACCCAAGACCCAAAAGAAGCTGAAGAAAGCAAGCTTAGTATGTTAGCCTTCGTGTTCTCTCTTTGCATAGCATGACGGCCACAGAGAAGTATCCAACTTTGATCTATGTTAACGCAAAAAAAAGCTAATAGTCGCCACAAGTAAAATTTAAACACATTCCGTATTACAAGGCAGGTAAATTACAAAATTACAAAATGAGTCGTTTTTTACACGTTGAAAAATTTCACGATAAGGAGCACAAAATGCTTAATTTTTCTGAAATTACATTCAATAGACGTTAGTAAAATCTCGGTTTACTGCAAAAAAAGTTTCAAATAAACGCGGCCTGTGTGTTTCCTAAGATACCTGGCCGCGTGCACTTTTTCTACGTCTCCCATGGTATTAAATAAGTAAATAAATAGTGGCTCGAAGCTCTGGGCCCGCGTCATATCCTAACCTAGCCCAAGCCAGCGCGGTCATTCCTCTCGGTCGCGGCCGCGCTTTCTCGGGAACGCTGCCACGCGGCGGCGCGGTGATGGTGTTACGACCGTTAGGGCGAGGGCACAGCAACCAGCACAACTTACACGTAAGTCAAATCAAGTCAAAATACCTTTATTCAATTTAGGGAAAGAACTTCAGAACTTTAGGACCAATGGAGATATTTAGAATACCAAAACGCATCTTTTTACTACTATTTGATACTTAACTTCAAATAATTACATAGTTCCGTAGTGCCTCGATTGACAGCGAAAAACCGAGTAAAGACAAACAATCTGACGTCAGGACATCATGTCGACTACTTTTTTTACGTAGTTCAACCCAGCATATAACTTTACTGCCATACCTGCCTACCATACATGCTTACCATAACAGCAAAATGTTGCACTGGGAAAAAATACTGATAGGATACTTAGTTAAGGCAATACGTGCGTGAGTTTTGCTGTTCTATGGAAAGAAAAACGCGCTGTGGAACGCACGTATCTTAAACGCGATATGCAAAGGCACTCAAAAAACCACTATTAAGAATCCGTCAAGAAACGCATCAACAAGACTGTAGTTGTTCCTTTAATGTACAAAAACAAACAATGACAAACTTTAAGATACATCTCATGAGGGATTTGTATCATTTAACCTTAGCGTGGATAAGAAGGCGTTTAGTTAGTGACGAAAAAGAGTAAGATTAAAATTAAAAAGTTAATGCAATATCATATCATCTCAGATATACGTCCCATGCTGGCACAGGCCACAGGGCTTGGGCATAGTTTACGCTGGCCCAGTGCGGATGGAACTTCGCACGCACAGAATCGCTTCGCAGGTTTGTGCAGTTTCCTCACGAGTTTTCCTTCAGCTAAGCTCATGTTAAACCAAATGTAATAGAATTTCGAAAAACAAGTGGCGTTTGTTAAAATTCGAGAGGCGATTAGTCAAACCACTAGCAACGATTAATGCTATTATTAGCTCATAAACGATAACCTATCATAAAAATAACAATAGAGAAAATAAGCGAGAAAGAAGGTAAGGTGAGCCGCGTGCATTCCTTAGAGAACCTTAGATAGTTTCATTAGCTTTCCTTAGAAAAGCTAATGATGAGGAATACGAGTAGATATCCGACCAGTTTTTGCTAAAATACATTTCAGAGTTTTTTGCTGACTACTTCTCGCTGATCGTGATTCCATGCTATAGTGACTCCAATTTGGCTTATGTGATTAGACCGCACAT